>NW_026938806.1:0-8871 GCF_032062105.1 Saccostrea cuccullata
TTTAATTTTAAGTACATATTTCTGTGAAATTTCATAACTATATGACGTCTTTAAGAGTAAATAATAGCCCAGTCCGCGTAATTTTTGAACGGCCCTCGTATGTTAATCTGTATGTGTTGTTTATATATTCAGATTTTTTGGTACATTTTATTGTTTCGTTGTATACTTATCTGTGTAGTACGTACTATTATAAAAGTGTTTTATTAAATATTTTTATTGTTTACCTCCTTTGTTTTTATTTTTTGATCAACTTTTTACTATAAAGCATTTTCAGGTAAATTAAGAGGAACAAAAAGAGTTACGCAGGGGTGAGCCAAACCTGTCAAATTTGGAGCAATCTAATTCTTTTTATTCATCAGTTGTTCATCCTGAAACTTCAGGATCATGAAACAGACTACACACATATCTACAAAGTCCAGCAAATACTCTACCAAGCCCTTTACTCCTCACAAAAAAATGAACTGCTTCATAAAAAGGAGATATTTTAAACTTACTCTGCTCTAGTATATTCGAATTGTGTGAATCAAATGTGGATTCTCAAAAATTCCAAATTACTTTGGTTAATTCAAATTCATAAAACCTTTTAAATCAATTTTAATTCTTAAAACATTTTCAAAATCAGATGCATTAACACATGAAAAAAATCAAATTTTGGACATTTGTAACTATTCCTCATAAAATCAAACAAGGCTAAAAATGTAATGTGGAAATTTTCATCTTTTGTGTTTGGGGCATCCTCAAAATAACTTCAAGTCCACTCTAATTCTAGCTATAAGGATATACTCTGAAGTTAATATCAAGACATTTTCTCATTGACAACATTTTTGTATTTGGAGACCAAGTGATTTAGTCCTTCAACAATCTGCATTAAAAAACAAGAGGCCCAAGGGCCTTATAGGTCACCTGAGCATTATGGAACAACTTTCCAGTTATTTAATTTGATTCATGTTTTAACTTAAGCCAGATGATATATGGCATTCACAATTTTGAATATTTTGGACAAATTAATTCTGCTTCATATGAATGCAAAAATAGGTCTGCTAATAACGGGGGGCAAGAGTAGGGGGGGGGGGGGGCAACGGGAATGCGTGAGCATTCCAATGGAGGGTTGGAAAACCTGCTTCCAAAAAACTCAGAGATATTGTCGATTAGAAACTCAAGCATCTTAAGATTTTTAATATCAACTTCAGAATACTTGTGTTTACAGGAAGTTTTTTAACGAAATAATTTTTCAAATGACCAATGCCGTGATGAGTACATTAATGGGCTCCATTTTAAATGAAAAAGTAGGTGTCAATAAAATCAAAAAGCCCTGACTTAATTTTTTTTCATCGTGGGGAATGGTTGTATATATATTAAGTTGAAATTCGTAAAACTTAATGCTGTTGATCTTGGTAAATTTTGTGATTTCAAAGTTTTTTTGAAATTTTAAGTTTTCACACCTGACTTACGCCACTTCTCGAATATATTGTTGCACAGTATTCCAGAAGTTTCTCCTTCATATTATAAAATATCTTAGTGAGGATTAAAGAAAGAGGTTTGGTTGAACATTTGTAATGGGTTACCCATTGCCGTAAATCTGGAATCCAATGTAGATATAGTATTCAAATTCAATATGGTTGATAGAAATATTAAACATATTAAAAACTGACGTGATTTTAAAGAATTTCCTCCTTAGAAAGGAAGCTATCGGTATTAGTTGGATTAGCACTGCTAGAATTAAATCACAGTTCCTCTAAAATACAGTATAATTCATGAGCCTTATAAACTAAGACTATGTAACCTAAAAATAATACTTATTCTTATAATTTTTTGCAAAAAAATGTATGTATTGGTACTTTTTGAAATTTTTTTTAAAGCAATAAACAAGTAAAATAAAGGGGGTTCATTGAAAACATCACAGTGAGCACATATATCGACAAAGTGAAACTTCAAACATCATTAAGATCAAGTACTAGTATACACTGAAAACATATAACAAAGCCATCTGAAGGCCTATGTCAATTTTAGAAAGAGCCATTTATTACAAGCAGAGGATCATTTTCGTAACACAGTAAAAAGACAGTGACAATGAGAGAGTTACCTCCCCAACAGCTGCAAGATTTTTTAAAAGCAAAATTATAAGACGTACACTTGCAAAAATTTTAAGCTTTTTCTGAGTTTCTTTAAATATTTTGTGATGATATGAAATAGTGCTTCTACGATTTCTTTTTGTAAAAGATAAAAGATAGTATTGTAAAGGATATAACCCCCCCTTCCCAATACATTTTATGAGAAAGAATTAATCGAGGTCCAGATCAGCTCTAATGAATTTTCTCTAACTAATGTAAATTAAGTATTAGGCGTACCTCTACTTAAAACACTATAAATGGTTAGTGTCATTGCTTAAGTTTATAGTGATGATATTTCCTATAAACAATTGTCATCACAATCTATTCTCCAAAATAAAACTTTCTAAAACAATAAAAGCATTTCTATCTTATACACTTACTTCAATTTTATATAAATCAATTATCTTTACCATTTAGTCATAGCATTTAGAAGAACTTGATTTTAATTCCACATGTAAATACTGAAATACAATTTATACTCGTAGTACACTTTCTAAAGATGAAATTCGTCAAAATCTCATTTCAGTCTTTCTTATTTTGGCTGCATTTCATTTTCGGAATTTTTAGTAATTATCAACTTTTCATCTCCGACATTTTTTAGTTTTCATTTCCGACATTTTTTTGTTTTCAATTTCAAGTGTTATCTTCTCTTTGCGTTTAATATTTTACCTGAATTAACATATGAATGCAAAAATAGGTCTGCTAATATGAAAAATTTAAAGGAATATATAATAAATGGAAAATCATTAAAATCCAATTTCTGAGTTTTTGTAATATTTATCTTGTGAAACGAAATGTGGCATGAAAATGCCGTGATGCATCTATACCTTTTAAATGAAAAAGTTTCAATAAAATCAAAAAGAGATTGACTCAATGTATATATGAATTACGTAAAACTTAATGCTGCAGATGTAAAGCAGAAAAAATGTATGTGTAGAGTAGTGTACGTAGTGTAATAAATGTGTTATCAACCGGAGTAAAAACTGGAAAAGATTACTTCAAGTGTCTTGGACATAAGATATTTGTGCTGTGATAGAATTTAAACATATTTAGTGCACATTAAATTTCCTCCTTAGAAAAGGAAGCTAAAAGTTTTACATTCTAGAATTTCACAGTTCCTCTAAAATACAGTATAATTCATGAGCCTTATAAACTACATGTACCTAAAAATATACATGTATATAATGCAAAAAAATGTAGATTTTTAAAAATTTTTTTTTAATCAAAATTTTGCAATGAATACATCACAGTGAGCACAAATCGACAAAGTGAAACTTCAAACATCATTAAGATCAAGTACTAGTATACACTGAAAACATTAACAACAGTAAATTCCTATGTCAATGAAAACAAAGTCAATGACGATCATTTTCGTAAAATAAAAAAAACAAAAAATGTCCGGAAATGAAATTAAAAGCAAAAAAAATGTCTGAAATGCTTTTATGTTTCTTTAAATATTTTGGAAATGAAATGCAGCGCATATTTTTCAAATCATAGCCATACATTTTATGGAAAGAATTCGATCTACACTGCCTAATGAACTAATGTAAATTTATAAACGTACCTCATAAAACACTAAAATCTTTATAATGCTTAACAAATGGAGATAACGTCAACAATATTTAAAATAAAACTTTCTAAAACAATAAAACAATACAAAATATATAAATCAAGAGCAACAAACAATTAACAAAGAGATATATATGAGAGGGTCCGACAGGCAAATGTTTTCATTTCCGACATTTTACCTGAATTAACAGATATGTCATCACACCACAGATATATAATAATACTTACTGGAAAGGTAAAAGTTCGATGAAAGTTCTGTGCAACAGCATATTCTTGTGAAGATGATCAATGTTTACTGACCTAAACGTAAAGCAGAAAAAATTAAATACAGAATCATTCACGTAGTGTAATAAATGTGTTATCAAAAAATGGAAAAATTATGCTTTTCGTTATAAAAGACAACTGCTTCTTTAGTGGAATGGATCTAGAAAATTGTATTTTGGGATGAGGCTCTACAAAACCTTGTAAAGATTCAAAAGATTTACTCTTTTTCTATACAGTACCCTGAGTTAGATTATAAAAAGATGCTAGAGTTTCTTATTGACTAGGCATATTTTTCAAATCATTGGAACAATTTGGATCTGCCCATACTGGATTTATAAACGGCATAAAAATCTTTATAATGAAACAAATGGAGATAACGAACAATATTTAAAATAAAAAATTATATAAAACAATACAAAATAGTGCCAGAGCAACAAACAATTAACAAAGAGATATATATGAGAGGGTCAGGCAAATTTGTCCTTGTGAGAAGAAGAAAACTCTTGCTGTGGCCTTCAATTCAAAATCCAAATACATTTATATTAAATACAGAATCATTCATCACAAAACATTAAAAATTATGCTTTTCGTTATAAAAGACAAGCTTTTTATTTAAATTAATAGTAATAGTCCATTCAAGACTCATTTACTCGATAAATCTGAGTGAGATCATAAATAAAAGTTTCATAGGTCATCCATAAATCCCCCCCCCACATGTGTTGTTTAAAAAATAAAATGCTTTCTTTGTTTGTTATTGGCCTGGAATTAACGGAAGTAGCTGTTGCAGTTTTAAAAAATAATAACCTGCGTAAATCTAAGTGAGATTGATGGAAAAGCCAATGATTTAAAATAAAATCTGTACAGGCGACATGCCTAATGCTTCATGCAGTGATTAACTCAATGGGTTTTGGAAAAGAAGAATAACAGGAGAATGCCTAAAATGGTTCATGCAGATGACGTGAATATATTTGGATATAATTGGATGTTTTACTGATTCTAAACAATGAGGGTCAACTATCAACTAAACAGTGACTGTGACCTGTACAGTGTATATATATGTTAAGGAGCAACCTTTTTTTTTTTTTTTTTTTTTTTTTTACATTTGGACATTCCACTGCGCGCATGTACATAGTCCTCGCTGATATTAAAATGTCCATATGGATTTTCGTGAGTATACACATTGAAGTTGAAATTGAAGTTGAAACCGTGTGATGTCAAAGAGATGACTTCAACTCATAAAAAGCTGACCATCCTTTAAATTCATTTAAACATCTAGTGAAGTTATAAAGCACTTTATTCTTCTTTTCTGTTGTAATATGTATAGTGTTGGCTCTCAACAATATGACAAAGATGTAGGCTAAACAGGAGTAGTGACAACCCATATTTCAGTCAATAAGTATGGAATGCTATTTATCAAACCATTTGCTGAAATTTCTGTAGGAAATAAATGAAATGTAGGTTAGAGTTTTAAAAACCTTATTGATATAAATCTATTCCTCCTACATACCATTCACATTTCAGCAATTTAGCAGGTTCTCTATTCATAAAGCTAAAATTGAGGTGAGCTTTTGACACCGGTACCCATTTAAATATTTCAAAATCTAGACTAAGGAATGGAAATCATCTCAACATGATTAAAATTCTTAAAAATAAAAATATCGTCAATTACCAAGCACACACCACGATTTTTTTTTCATTTAATTGTGTGTATGTGTTTGCAATTGTGTGTGGTTTTCCCCATTTTAAGTAACCTCTTCCTTCCCTTATACAACTGTTTGGTTCAAGAGTAGAAAATATTGTGAATTTCAATAATGCTCTCTTATTTATTAATGTAACAGATGAGATCCAAACCTGTTTTATATACATGTATATATATATATATATATATATATATATATATATAAAGCACAAATAACAACAACTCTTAAACTAATATAACTGCCCTAAGTGAAGGAATATTAATATAGAGAGCACAGAGAAATTCACTTTTACAAGGATACTCGCTTCCGCCCCAGCCCGGGGTTGAACTCTCGACCTACGGAATCTGTCTCCTAGCAGTGCAGGAACAGCGCGTTAGACCGCTCAGCTATCTAGGCACCTTTACCTAAGGATGCTTTGTACCAAGTTTGGTTAGAATTGGCCCAGTGGTTCTTGAGAAGAAGTAAAAAATGTGAAAAGACAGACGGAAGACAGACAAAATGTGATCAGAAAAGCTCAGGCGAGCTAAAAATGCTGCGCAAAGTCATGTGCACTCGAATTAGACTCAGCCTTATTAATTTTTTTTTAAGTTAATGAAGACAATTATTACATATCTCAGTGTAGTCTTCTTGCATGCCACATAATATTAAAAACAGACTAATCAGTTTGGAGTAGCATTTTGAAAGTATTTCACAGAAATTTCTCATTTTAGTTACCACGGCAACACTGTTCATTGAAATCCAAAACTGATAAACAGAGCTATGTAATTTATTGTAGTCTACTTGTGTTCCACGTTATACTGAAATTGAAATTGGACTAAAACTATAGGAGGAGTAGCATTTTGAAAGTATTTCACAAAAATTTCTATTTTTAGTAAACATGGTAACACTGTTCATTGAAATCAAAAACCAATGCAAAGAATATACCTTAGTGTAGTCTACTTGTGTGCAAAGTTATATTGAAATCAGACAAAAACTGTAAGAGGGGTAGCATTTTGAAAAATGTTTTACAGACAGAGAGATGGACAGACGCGATATGCTTTACTATCGCATAAACTCTTTTGGTCTCTGAGCAGTAGAGCTAAAAATGAGAATACACTTGTATAAACAAATCTTTTAAAAAGCTGTTCTTTTTACCTGCCTATATTTCCCCCCATTTGGATCACTTTCCAATGACATTTATGAGCACATGGCAAGTGTGACCGGTCAGCAGGGGATGCTCACTCCTCCATGGCACCTGATCTCACCTCTGATGTTTCGGAGGTCTGTGTTTGCTCTGCTGTCATTTTGTGTTGTTTTATGGACTTTGAGATTGAATATACTGTTTTTATCTCCATATCCTTCTTTCCATGTGTGGGCTAAACAAAACAATGATTTTTGAGTGCCTCGCATAATACATGGTCAGCCTAGAAATTTTATGTACAAAGATAATGTATTTTACTCCCATTTTTATTAATCTTTAAACATAGGTAATCTAAGATTATGAAGCTCACCTCGACGAATGTTATAAGTGTAAGTAATATTAAGTATTTATCCCAACAACAATATTCTTGCAAGTTGTATTTAACCCCTTACATGGCATATACACATTTCTATGCGTGTAGCGTGAAAAACATATAGTGTAAACAAATATTCATAACTTTGTTATTACTGCAGATATCTATGACTTCAAGTTCATTGGGATTGATCTGTTCCCAAAACTTAAACCTGGTCTCTTGTATGGAAAATATAGGTCAGATCCAACATCCAAAGCAAGTCTGGTAGTGTCCATCCCTAGATTCATCATCCATGCAAGTTTGGTTCAGGTAGGTCTTATAGTTACTTGGGAATGAAAATGTAGGTCAGATCCAGCATCCAAAGCAAGTCTGGTAGTGTCCACTCCTAGATGCATCATCCATGTAAGTTTGGTCCGGGTAGGTCTTATAGATATGTGGGAATGAAAATGTAGGTCAGATCCAGTATCCAAAGCAAGTCTGGTAGTGTCCATCCCTAGATGCATCATCCATGCGAGTTTGGTTCGGGTAGGGCTTATAGTTACTTGGGAATGAAAATGTAAGTCAGATCCAGCATCCGAAGCAGGTCTGGTAGTGTCCATCTCTAGATGCATCATCCATGCAAGTTTGGTTTGGGTAGGTCTTATAGTTACTTAGGAATGAAAATGTAGGTCAGATCCAGTATCCAAAGCAAGTCTGGTAGTGTCCATCCCTAAATGCATCATCCATGCAAGTTTGGTTTGGGTAGGTCTTATAGTTACTTGGGAATGAAAATGTAGGTCAGATCCAGCATCTGAAGCAAGTTTGGTAGTGTCCATCCCTAAATGCATCATCCATGCAAGTTTGGTTTGGGTAGGTCTTATAGTTACTTTGGAATGAAAATGTAGGTCAGATCCAGCATCCAAAGCAAATCTGGTAGTGTCCATCCCTAGATACATCATCCATGCAAGTTTGGTCCGGGTAGGGCTTATAGTTCCTTGGGAATAGACCTGCTCCAAAAACATTAACCTAGCTCTAGCTGGTCACTCATCTGGAGAATGTAGGTTAGATCCAGCATCCAAAGCAAGTCTTGTAGTGTCCATCCCTAGATGCATTATCCATGCTAGTTTGGTCCGAGTAGGGCTTATAGTTCCTTGGGAATAGACCTGCTCCAAAAACTTTAACCTGGTCACTCATCTGGAAAAATGAATGTCAGATCCAGCATCTGAAGCAAGTCTGGTAGTGTACATCCTTAGATGCATCATCCATGCAAGTTTGGTCCAGGTAGGGGGTTTCTTGAGAATGGACCTGCTCCAAAAACTTTAACCTGCTCCAAAATCTTAAACCTGGTCACTTATCCACTCATCTAGAAAATGTAGGTCAGATCCAGCATCCAAAGCAAGTTTGGTAGTGTACATCTATAGATAAATCATCCATGCAAGTTTGGTTCAGGTAGGGCTTATAGTTACTTGGGAATGGATTTGCTCCTATAACTTCAACCTGGGATGTCGACACTAACTTTGTAGAGGTGAGCTAAAAATGGTGAATGTAATATGTTTTATATTTTTTAAAAGATCAAAATAATTTACTTATATTTAACTGACCCTTCACTAACATAAATTACAATAATAAATTATTACCATAATAGGTGAATGTCATAGGGAAAAACTTTTTATAAACAGAAAACAAATAAATAAATTGATTGACATAAGGGATGCAATTTAAAAAATCTGCTAAAAATTACAATTGCTTTTTCAA